>NW_026859084.1:0-13273 GCF_026571515.1 Ruditapes philippinarum | reverse complement strand
TTCATTATTCCATAAATTTTTTAATTATAAATAAGATTGACACACATAAACAAGTAACTAACCCAAACACACAAATCTTTGTTTATAATACTTTGTTTTAAATTCTCATATACTCATACATGGTAAAACAAGAGAGCCAAAAGAGAATCATTGATTTTGTAGTTATCTAAAAATAAAGAGAGGCTATGGCCTTTAGTATTGAATATCATTTCAGTAATATTTTTCATCTTCATTAAAAACAATTATACCAGAAATTCAAACAAACTTTTTGCATATTGAGACAACAACCATCTATATAAATAGGCTATAAATATGCTTATGTTTGATAAATGGTTTTCCTATTTGGTAATTCAATGTTCAAATTAAAATAACAAAAATTTAAGATAAAAAGAAGGCATAAATCTAATAAGAAACATTGTTGTATCATTCTGTTTACAACATCTATCAATGTCAACATAGCATTTAAGAGGTACACTAGGCACACATTTAAATAATATTATTTAAAATTTAAAATTGTCATACCAGTATTTGGTGAAAACATACTGCATAGCATTAAACACATCATGTGCAGATACATTTACAATAAAAAACTTTCATTTAATCATTAGCTTAACTTTTGTTGGTGTAAGACTGAATTTGACCTTGACTCATAAATGACCTTGACCTTGAAAGTCAAATTTTTAATTGTGCTTGAGTTTTGCTATAACTTGCTGCAACTCTGTAATTAACCTTTTCCCTTATATAAGCGTGTGTGACAGCTTTTTGTCCCCCCCTTTTTGTGGCCTCAAACAGTGAAAAAATGCCCTATTTAGGCCCCACACACTGTTTGTCGTTTGAGAAATGTTGTTAAAAAAGTGACCTTTTTTTCGGCGTGGCTCCCCATCAAAATCATACATCAGGGGGTTGCCAGAAGGGAGATGTGCCCTCTTGTGTTTGGGGGTTTGAAAGGGGGGGGCAGTAGTCCCCCTCATCACCAAAAAAATTTTCGACATGTCACAGGCTAAAAATGGTCTCAGGTCGATCTTAAGGTGACGTGAAACCAACACTGAAAAGCCTTTTACTCTATCTCATTGCATTGAGAAGTTGTAGCACTTTGAAATCAGTTTTGATGGAAAGAAACAATGCAAAATAGTGATTTTTCTCAATTTTGAGACGTCCCCACGTTGCCATGGTAACAGGAAATTTAAGATTGAGCATGTTGTTACAGAGGTTATGGTTCAGTCAACATATGTGCCACGTTTCATCAGGATTGAAGCATTTTTTATAGTTTTATAGCAGTTGGAACTTGTAACAGGAGGCTTTTCAATGAAAACGGACATTTTTCACAATATGCTCATGGGGTAAAAGGTTAATGAATGAATTGTTTTCATACTTGGAAACCTAAACTCTTAGGACAAGACCTTCAAGAAGAACAAACTGAATTGACTTTGACTTCTAAATGACTTTGATCTTGAAAGTTTTGCTAAAATAGATGGTAACTTTGTTATACATGGACAAAGCAGATTCCTTCTTAGAGAAAACAACATTTATGACAAATATTGAATTATTAAGTTTGCCCTTAACCTTATGATAACATTGGTGCATGACTGTCATGGTTGAACCATTGAATTTTGCTTAGATTGTAATTGCAATACTGTAAAATCATTATTATTCGTGGGGCACAAATTTTCGTGGTTTTCGCGGGTTAGGTCAATCCACGAATTTAAGATCCGATGAATTTTTATCCCAACAAATACTTCTTGCCATTTCTCTATTCTATATATATCAAGCATGCATCAGCGCTTTTCCACCGATTTTCGTGTAATGAATGCCCAGAGGCAAGGATTAAATTTATTGACAAGCGCTGTGTGATACATAAAGATATGTACACCTGGTAAGTAAAAATTGCGCAGCAATTAAGTGTAAGATTACTTTGCATTAGGTTATTTATTTTATTTTATTTTTTTTACAAGAAATTGAAAATCCACGAATTTAAGAACCCACGAAAATGCCCGTTTTGATAAAACCACGAAATTTCATGCCCACAAATATAAGTGAATTTGCAGTAACTGTTATCTATTTACAATTTTGGTTCATATCTTGACAAAACAACATGTTGAAGAATTCTAGATTGACCTTCATATACTTTAAAATGATATTGACTGTTAAGGTTAGATTGTGTCGAAGCATGTACAGGAAATGGCATGGAGTCAACCTAAATATAAGGGATGTGTACAGGTTTACGGAAATGGGATAAAGTCAACCTAAATTGTGGAGACATGTACAGGTAAAGGACAACCAACATGACATAAAGTCAACTCATATATTACAGATATGTACATATGGCATAAGTCAATCTAATTGTTACAGATATTTATGGTAAAGGAAATGGCGTAAAGTCAACCTAAGCATTATGAGTTAAGTACATGTCAAAGGAATGTCATTATTTCCTCCAAATATTAAGGGTGTTGTGTGTATAGGAACAGGAAGTGACTTGTTAGATGCCTACAGGTATAGTACAGGTCATTAAATCAACATAAATGTATGAGAGCTTTGTACAGGAACATGAAATGTTCAACCTAAATAATGAACAATATGGCATGAAGTCAATCTTAATGTTAGCCAAAGGTGCAGGCATAGGAAATTGCATAAAGTCAACCCAAATGATAGAGATGTGTATTGTATAGAAATTTGTATAGTCAACCACGAAATTGGGAGATGTATTCAGGTACTGGAAATGGCAGGAAGTCAACCCAAATTTCAGATATGTATACAGGTACAGGGAGAGGCATGAAGTCAAACTAAATGTAAGAAATGTGTACAACATAACATTAACCATAATGTAAGATTTGTGTATGCCATTTAAAGTCAACCTAAATGTTAAGAATGCTAACAGTAAAGAAAAGTGCATGAAGTTTCCCTTATTATAAGCCTAAATTTCAAGTACAGGAAATGGTTTAAAGTTAATTGAAATGTTAGAGATAATTGTACATTAAAAGCAAATGGCATGAAGTTAACCTTAATGGTATGATGTCAATTTTACGGGGGTCAACCTAAATCTTAGAGATATGTACATGTGCAGGAAGTGGCAGTTGGTAGATGTGTACTGGTAGAGGTACAGGAAATGGCATGATGGTGATTTAAAGACACGTTCGGTAGTTTTTGTGCGTACTGTAATGCGCTTCCAAGAAAGATAATCATGGATAATTACTCTTCAATAAAAGAAGGTAGTTGAATAGTACTCTGATAACTGTTTAAAGATCCTGTATGTTGTAATTGAGGTTGCATACCACATTTAAATGAAATTATATATATGTTTATAATTATGCTTATAAAACAATTTTTAAACATCAAAGAATATGTAAAATATGTACTGCAAATATTTGTACATATTATATGTAATCATTAAAATATATGCATTCATTTCTTATTGAAAAATTTGACTTAGACTTTATAGAAAATAAATTTTTTATTACCTCTCTTTATTTACATGAAATTTTAAATTCAGTAATATCTTTATAAATAATGCTTTTGGAACTTACAAAATTGATAAATCTTAATTTGAGCATCATATTTATTATATAAAACCATAAAAAATATGTGTTACATGATCTTTAAATTTTGGCTACAAACAAATAATGAGTAATTAATACAGAATACATATTTCTCCATGTTCAGAAGGAGATCAGTTCAAAAGAATAAGAGGGCCGTTTAGACAACATCAGATAAAGGATTTCTCCTAGCATTAGTACGACAACATTGATGATGATGATTCTGTGCGCGTTACCCCATCCACTTGTGGTAGTGAGGAAAGTATGTCTCCACTTGATTACTGGCAGACAAGTGGGCAAAGAAGTTTAAAATTATATATCCACTTTCACCATCAAATATTTTCATGTTCAGATGTTTGCAAGTTCTTGTCTTGTGCGACCATAGCTGATATGTGCATGACCAATTCAACAATGTATCTTAGAACTGTCCAACTTACCACCAGTGTATTTCAAAGGGACAGTATTGAGAGGGGAGGACTTTGGAATCCCATACTTATTTTGATGCTTGGTTTTAACTAATAGAGTTTAAACAAACTAATTGAGCTACATGGTCAAGCATTTAATTCTGCTGAATAACGCTGCAGTTTTGTGTCTATCTGACTGCTCGTTCATAAAAAGAAAATTAAAAGAAATTATCTATGTCTGTCTGATCATTTTTATTCTTTTACTAGAGCTATTTATTTATTTATTTATTTATTATTTATCTTTCTATTTATTTGTTAAATAATTAGTTGAATGAAAGAATGAATGAATCAATTAATAGAACTACACGTACATGGACAGACTTAACAGAAATACACATACATGGACAGACTTAACAGAAATGGACAGACTTAACAAAAATACACATACATGGACATACTTAACAGAACTACACATACATTGACAGACTTAACAGAAATACACATATGTTGACAGTTTTAAGGAAATACACAGAAATACACATACATGGGCATACTTAACAGAAATACATATATGTTGACAGACTTAACAGAATGGACATACATGGACAGTTTTAACGGAAATAAACAGAAATACACAGACCTGGACAGTCTTAACAGAAATATTTATACATGTTTATTTCAATCAATTGATTAATAATTGATAAATTATTTCGTTTATTTATTAATTATTATTTTATCTATTTATTTATTTATTTAGATGTATAAAATTATCTATTTTACTACTATAATTGTATTTAGATAAAATTATAATAATAATCATTGTAAGCACTGTGTTTGGTAATTCACACATGACAAAATTTAACTGCTTGTAACCTCTTGTTGTATCAAAGTTATGTCCCAGGCAAGAAAAGCCGATGGACAGACTGACAGATGGACAAGGCGGTGACTTATATGCTTCCCCCCCCCCCCCCCCCACTAAGTTATTTTCAGTTAAGGGCAGCACTTAAATTACAAACCGCGTATATTACCGATGCTGGTAAATTTTGGAGACAGTTCTAAAAACATTGTACACATGACACATATCAGTCTTTTTAAGTTTGTCAAGCTAAGAAGACACACCTGCACAAATTAATTTTTTGCCAAAATTGTATAGTTTTTTTTTTGTTACACTAGCTCAAAAACCAATAATTCAAAATGGCGACAGTCTCGAACATTACATTTCCAATAGCTTCCTTTGTAACATTTTGGTTTGTTTGTTTGTTTGTTTCATTTTACGCCTTTTCTCAACAGTATTTCAGTCATATAGGCGGGTAGTTTCCTAACCATCGTTCCTGGACAGTTACACCAGTACTAGACTACCTTCCTCCTTGCTAAACTACCAAAGCATCTTCCAGGGGATCAGACTCATGCCAGAGAGGTAACTGGATTAGAAGTCATCGACTCTAACCCCTCGACCACGGACGCTGTTAAAACATTTTGGTACTGAATGTGTTATCCATGTATTCTATGTGTTGTAAAGTTGAATCCAACTACAACAGGTTATATAATCATTACTAGGGATTAAACGATGATCGAGTATAATCGAAAATTGATCGTTTAAGGGCGAGGTCGGCGACAATCGAATGCGAAATTTTATAATCGATTGTCGGTAGTTTTTTTTCTTGCTGTTATTTAAGCGGCTCACAAGGGAGATCACTGTATCAGAAAAAAAATGGCGTCGGACTCGCAGCATGCAATAGAAAACTTATCGCAAGAAAACCTAACAAAAAATATGGAACATGAGGACCAGGTCTTGTTCAATTACCCAGGAAAAACGCGATCCATTGTGTGGAAGTATTTTGGATTCACGAAAAAGGGGCTTGGACCAGCAATAAAAGCGAACTTGAACATGAACACAGCCATCTGTAAACTTTGCAAAAAATCGTACGCTAATAAAGGTAAAATGTTGCGTAAATTAAGTGCAAAGATATATTTAAATATTGTATTCTTTTAACTATAAAAGGTCAATAATGACCATTTTTGGACCAGAACCCTCGGGTATGCAAACTTTGCATACTTTGAAGAAAAGGGGGAATTTTGACTGTCAACAAAAATACACGTATTATTATAAATATGCGGTCTCACTAAAAAGCGTCATATTCTAATTGCAAAAAGCAAATTTCAATATGATATTGTTAAGCATCTGTTAATGCCAATTTACCTGAGCTTACAAAAAATTCTTTAGACTGGAATTTGTTTAAGATTAGAAAATGTAAAATTGTGGGCTTTTATAACTACTATTTATAACTCAATCATAATTAAAGGATGTTGGTGTATTTTCTGGTTTGAAATTATGAATAGTGGGTTATTTACGAAAACTGGTCTTCAATCCCACAGGCTTAGGGTATTGATTTAATTCATTTTAAATTCTTAAGTCAACTTTGTATTTTGTATCTTTTTTTTTTTTAGTAGAATATGAATCCATACATGTAGCCACTGATTGTTTAATCATACCTCCAGCCATACATTATTATGAAGAACTTCAGATGTTTTTAAGTTAAAATAAAATGTACTTATATTTCAAATTTAATTTCTTTCTCTATTTTCAGGAAATACAACAAATTTGCTATTCCATATTGATCACGACCATAAAAGGACTGCTTCTGGGGATGAAAATAATAACATTAAAAAAGCACCCACCCAGCCAACAATTCAGGCTCTGATTGCCAACCCTGGTCGTCTTACACAGAAGAGTAGAACCAACTTAGACGATGCATTATTAAAGTTAATTGTAGGAAAAGCCCTTCCAATCAGCCTTGTGAAAAATCCACACTTCATTGAATTTACCAAATTACTAGACCCAAGGTAACTTTATCTAATAGCAATTTTTAAAAATTAATTGCAGAACAATTTATACTTACAAGTTATTCAATTTAATTTACAAATGAACATTTAAATGAAATACAGTGGGCCTGAATGAGATTCACTTTTGAGGTTTTGAATAAAATGGAAAACAGAAATGATGTAACTAGTTTTTGTTATATAGAAGGTAGTGGAAATGCAAGATACCTTTTTGCAAATTGAAAGCTTAAGTTGTTAATCAATGATCATTAATTATTAGGTAGTAATTAAATTGGATTTCTCATGTACTTCTACTTTGCAAGGTCTGGCTATTTTCAACTGCTGTTACCAATTCACAGAATGTGAAGGCTGTAAATTTAATTTAACAAAAATATCCTGTTTTATTTTCAAGGTACAAGTTACCGTCTCAGCAAGATGTTGTGAAGTCTTTAAACACGAAGAAAGACCAGATGCGTTCAACCCTTAAGCTTGACCTTGGATCTGTATCAGATGTAGCCATAACACACGACGGCTGGACAAGCTGTGCCACAGAGAGCTATTCAGCTGTAACAGCACACTTTATTGATGATAAGTGGAATCTAAAATCAGCCGTGCTGCAGACTAAGAAGGTGGAAGGTTCACACACTTCAGAGAAAATAGCTGAAGGTTTAAAAGGTAGTATTTCTTCTAATTCTTTATAAATCACCTTCATTTTGTATTGACTGAATATTGCAGCTGCCATGAAGCCTATGATATTATTTTTCATTTACTCTCCTGTTACAAGTTAAAAGTGCAGTAAAAACATTTAATTTCCCAAGAAAATGGATAAATATTTTTGTCCAAAATTGAAAGAAGGGCAAGTCCATTTTAAATATTTACTTGTTAAGTATAATAATGCTTAAAAGTTTGTAGTCTGATAATTTAATTTCCTTTAAGTTTGAATATAACCATACAATTAAGGTTATTCAATTATAAAAAAACTGAATGAAAAACAAAAAAGTCTTGAATTTTGAATTAGAAATTTTCTGAATGTATTAACTGAGGGAGGTTATTTGATTATTTTTTGTAGAAGTACAGACGGAGTGGAAACTACCAACATCACTTACATTAGTAACTGATAATGCTGCTAACGAAAGAAAGGCTGCTGAACTCCTTGGATGGACACGATTCGGGTGCTACGGTCACCGTATTAACTTAGTGGTCAAACATGCTCTTGAGGTAACTGAGTTGAACAAGATTTTGGGTAAATCAAGACGACTTGTAACATTTTTTCATCAATCAACAAGCGCCACTGATGCTTTAATTGAAAAACAAAAGTTAGTGTTTTCAAACACACCAGGTTTGATTGGACATAAACTGATAACTGACGTTCCTACACGTTGGAATAGTACACTGGCAATGCTTGGCAGATTGGCAGAACAACTTCCTGCTATAATGAGTATTATCTTTGATACAAATTGTCTAAACAAAACTGCAATAAGCACTGTAAAAACCTACTGTCTAACATCTGAAGAACATTCTGTGGTGCAGGAACTCATTTCTGTTTTAAAACCCTTTGAAACCGCAACAACAATTTTGTGTGCAGAATCTAGTCCTACTATGCATAAAGTGCTTCCTTGTATGGTAAAAATCAAAAAGAAGTTGGAAGATGTTGAGAGTAATCCCTTAACATCTCCTGTTGTTAAGAAAGTTATTTTGAAAATGAAAGAGGAACTGTTAAAAAGGACTCAGGTGGAGGATGTACCCCTCCTGGCAGCTCTATTAAATCCTGATACCAAGAATCTCAATTTCTTGACAGCGGAGGAACAAGTGTCTGCCCGTCAGTTGCTAATGGACACTGCGTTAAATTTAAAGGTTGATAATGCTGCCCTTCCAAATGTTAAAGTAAAACAAGAAGAGGCTGTTAGTGCCATTTTACCTGACTTACCAGTGTTACCTGACATAGACCTAGAGTCTGACCAGAATGTTAAATTTGAATGTGAAAAGGAGGGTCCTAGTGAAAAGAAAATGAAATTAACTGATATGGATGAGTGGTTCGACGATGTTTGCTTCATAGGAGAGTCGCAACAACCCCTTCAGAACTTAATAGAGTTGGAGGTTCATAGATATTTTTCACACAATCAACCACAGAGTTCAAAGCAGCAAACGCTTCTGCAGTGGTGGCAAGCTAATCATTATTTCTATCCACAACTTGCAACTTTAGCCAAAAAGTACTTGGCAGTTCCAGCATCATCAGTACCAAGTGAGAGGGTGTTCAGCTTAGCTGGTATTGTTGTTGACAAAAAACGATCTAGATTAAAGCCAGATTTGGTTGATACGTTAATTTTTATGAAGATGAACATGGAAACATACTGGTGACCATAGTGTTAAAATCAGTTAATAGCTGTCATTAACTTGACAACAAAACATTAAAGTTTTAAATTTTAACTAGTTTAAAGTTTCAGTTAATGTGTTAATGTTAAATACTTATGAACTTCCAACTTTAGCAAGTTTTGAACAGTGTAATGCATTACCTTTGTTAGATGTAATATGCTCAAATTTAATGTATGAAATATAAATAATTGCTGCACAGTCTCTTTGTTAACATAAACAAGTTTTGAGAATACTTAAGAATAAGGTAGAAACTGTAGATATAATTTATTTGACATATACATCTTTGTATATAGTCATAATACAATACATGTAAAACATAAAATTAATCATAAAACATGTGTAAAAAATGAGGGTGGTAGGGTATCATTTTTGAGAAGAAACAATCATTTTGATGAAAATTATTTGCTTGGTAACTAGTGGTAACAATTATAAATGTTGATATTATTTGTTTCTTAGCAAAATACTTCAGTAAATGAGTGTATTTTTGCACTATATATAAAATATTAATACAGTAATATATAATAGAAAATTTAATATTATAAATAAAACTCTTCTTTATTAAACCATGTTGTTTTGTAACTTTTGTTATTGTAAATGGTTTCGATTATATAATCGATGATTGATCGAAAAGGGCTGACCGATTATTACCGATGATCGATTATGATTTTTGTCCGATTATGAAACCCTAATCATTACATAATATTGTATAATATGACTCAAAAAGTAAATCATATAAAATCTTCATACATATTTTTCAAAAAATATTAAAGGTTTAAACTAAATAATATCAAACATGTTTTGTTTTCTAATCATTCACTAGCATAATGTTGATAATAATTGTAGTGAGTGACTTTGTAAAACTTAATGATACACTCTTTAACATTAAACTTAGCATGGCCTATGCCTCTTTATATACAATATGGAGAATGGTTCTACTTTCACTTATACTGGATTTTAAACTTAGCGAGTTCTATAATCAAGTGGGAGATTTTTCTTCAAAAATTGGGAGATTTTAGAATTTTTAATGAACAAAGAAAAAAGTTCTGACATCAAAAAGGGGGAGATATCTTTTATTTGTGAAAATACCCTTTATTTTAAGAAAAATCTTTGAAACTATGGCTGCAGAAAGTGGGAGTCTCCCGCTGAAAGTCGGAGAGTTCACATGTATGAGTAGTATTTTGATTCTTTTAATTACTTTGTAATACTTAGTCATTATTAGTCGCCGGTAGAAACCGGCGACTATATTTGTAACAGTTTAATATTATACCTATGGTAGGAGAAGGCCTTAAAATCTGAGAATAAAAGCATAAAAATTATTGAACAATTAAAGACCACACTTATGTTTTAGTAATCTTTAAAATTCAAACATATAATAACGTTGCTCAATGAAATGAAATATACAAATATTGACATCTTAAAAAGCAACAGTGCATTTTTTATAATTCAAGGTTTATTCTGTATATAAGAAATTCCATATTTTAAACATTTTTGTAAAATGTTCTGAACTTATTCCTGGAAGGCGTGCAGTTATAGAGCGTACATATTCAGCTTTTAATTACATTTTACATAGTAAATGGATTATTTTTATGGGTTTTCTCATTTAGTTATGTTGGAACACTTAAGAAAGGTGGCTGGTCTTGAGATTTTGGTTTCCTACTACGTCCCCCTCCCAGGATGGAGTAGGGTTGCGCAGCCGACTCACAGCATACTGACAGGGAAATTCTATGATGCCTGTAGTTGGGAATGTATCATGTTTATTGACCAGAAGAATTTATCTGGTAATTGATAAAAGCAATTCATGGGATTGTCTTTTTAGCATTAAATCGGATCAGGAATGCTTATTAGAATTAAAGTTTTGGTTACGGCTGTTGATATGATGAAGAGCATATATAGTAAAATCTACAAATACAGTTTTTCACAATGATTGGTCAAACTATCATAGACTTAAAAGTTCAATTTTTAGGGAAGTAAAAGCTATTTCTTTAGCAATGGAAGCGTATGGTCAAATTTAAGCAAATAAATCGGTTAAGTGGCACTCTGATTTGCAGAGTTGTGTGTCAATAATACAGGCAGGTAGTTCGAAGTTAAGAGTTACAGGAGATGGCACTTGAAGTTTTTGAATTATGTTTAAAATGGAATATAGATTTATGCATTCAATAGGTACCCAGAGAAATTTGTTTTGTTTATTTGTTTCATTTTATGCCTTTTCCCAACAGTATTTCAGTCATATAGGCGGGTAGTTTCCTATCCATCGTTCCTGGAGAGTTACACCAGTACTAGACTACCTTCATCCGTGCTAAACTACCAAAGCATCTCCAAAGGATCGAACCAACGCCAGAGAGGAAACTGGATTAGAAGTCATTGACTCTAACTCCTCGACCACGGAGGCGGTACCCAGAGAAGAAAATTGTATTGCAGACAATATTAGCAAAATTTCAGATACAGACAGTTGGGACGTGACTTCCTATTTTTTCGAGTTTATAGATAAACAAGAGGGCCATGATGGCCCTGAGGTCGCTCACCTGTATATAGGCCCCCCCTCAACCCCCCCCCCCCCCAACGTTGCAGAGCCAATTTAACCCAAGGGCTTTTATTTGCACAAACTTGGTAGACACGCATAAGAAGATGTTTCATGCTAAACATTTAAGCTCTAGCTCATTCAGGGCTTTTTAAAAGAAGATTTTTTTTAAGTTTTTACTATACACATATAGTTAAAAACAATGACACCCCTGGGGCCGGGCCAGTTTTAACCCCAGGGCTTTTATTTGAACAAACTTTGTAGACACTTACTAGAAGATGTTTCATGCTTAATATCTAAACTCTAGCTATTTGGGTTTTTTCAAAGAAGATTTAAAGTTTTTGCTAAACACATATAAAGAAAATCAATGACCCCCGGGGCGGGGCCAATTTTGACCCCTGGGCTTGTATTTGAACAAACTTGGTAGACACCTATTAGAACATGTTTGATGCTCAATATCTTAGCCATAGCTCTTTGAGTTCTTTAAAAGAAAATTTTTTAAGTTTTTACTATATGCATATAGGGAAAATCAATGACCCCCGGGGCGGGGCCAATTTTCATCCCAGGGCTTTTATTTGACCAAACTTGGTAGACACCCATTAGAACATGTTTCATGCTAAATATCTTAGCTCTAGCTCTTTTGGTTCTTTAAAAGAAGATTTTTTAAGTTTTTACTATATGCATATAGGGAAAATCAATGACCCCCCGGGGCGGGCCAATTTTGACCCCAGGGCTTTTATTTGAACAAACTTGGTAGACACTCACTAGAAGATGTTTCATGCCAAATATCTAAGCTCTAGCTCTTTGAGTTCTTTAAAAGAAGATTTTTTAAGTTTTTACTATTTGCATATAGGGAAAATCAATGACCCCCAGGGTGGGGCCAATTTTGACCCCAGGGCTTTTATTTGAACAAACTTGGTAGACACTCACTAGAAGATGTTTCATGCCAAATATCTAAGCTCTAGCTCTTATGGTTTTTTAAAAGAAGATATTTAAAGTTTTTTCTTTCGGTTGCCATGGCAACCAGAGTTTTGCATGGAATTAAATTCTTTGAACAATTTTTAAAGGTGACCACCAAAGGAACATTCCTGTGAAGTTTGGATGAAATTGGCTTAGTGGTTTATGAGGAGATGTCATTTAAAGTAAAAGTTTACGGACGGACGGACGGACGACGGACGGACGCCGGACGAAAAGCGATCACAAAAGCTCACCCTGTCACTTTGTGACAGGTGAGCTAAAAATGGGGTCCTCATATCATAGATAGATTTGCTTCTTCTGCTAATACTAAATTGCCTCGTTTTACGACTATAAAACAGAGGCTGTAGATGCTTTTACCCAGGATTGGGCGGGTATCCTAAATTGGATAGTTCCATCAATTTATTTGGTTAACAAAACAATTTTTCATCTTCTATCTTGTGGTGCCCATGGCACTGTTATAGTTCCTAAATGGAAAAGCACCGCTTTTTGGCCAGTCTTATTTGATAAAAACCGGTTTAAAAGAGAATTTATTTTAGATAGTTTAGAGTTTAACGAAGGACAGGACCTTTTTGTTAAAGGGGTTAATGCAAAGTGTGTTTTTAGTTCTGAAAAGTTTAAAAGCAAAGTACTAGCAATTAAGCTTTAAATAA
>NW_026859083.1:0-29649 GCF_026571515.1 Ruditapes philippinarum | reverse complement strand
CCGAACAAATTTACAGGCTTTAAGTGACAAGTGTCGAGTTATCTAACTTGTTTTAGTTGATGGTTTGATAGCATTTAATCAACTTCTTTATAGTAATATTGAGAAGAAGAGAAGACTTCCCAGTTTTAGCATACACAATAACAATTGATATAACTTTACATCGTCATCAAAGAATGTATTGTTTCTGTTTATACAGGTAACAGAACTCTTGGCAACGCCACATACAAGTTTAAACAAATTATTTGTGTAATAAGAATGTGAGATTTGTTTGTCTTTTTTCTCCAAATCTACAAATATTTTAGACTATTTTCTGTTGAAAAAAAACAACAACAACAAAACATTATTTGACTTTGAACATCTCGATTTTAACGGTTTTTTCGTTCCTTATGGAATGCAAAGGGCAAAAATAAAAATAAAAAAAAACCACAAAAATCCATAGATGACTTGATTGATTATCAAAATATTATTAATGCAGTCCCTCCATTCATCTGGAAATTTGTAAATATATTTTCTTTGTATATAAAACGTTATTGAGCGTAAATGATTTGGCTAGGATTCATATGATAATTTAGTCATTCTTTAGAGTATATTCATGTACAAATGAGTTGAACACTCCTGTAAACTTTAAAATATAAAGCCCAGCGCATTATACTGTAAAGTAACACTTTAGATATTTAGTCTCAATATTTCAATATTTGAATCGCAAATGATATCATCACTATGACTACTCAAAGTAATTATACATGTACATTGTCGTATAGAAAAATCAGAATATATTGCGATACTACAGTAAGCTTTTAAAGTTCCAAAACAAAAAACATTTAGTACCAATGTTTCAGAAAATAAACTTTGAAATAGTTCTACATTCCTGATATGAATGCATGAAAATCATGAAAATGGTTCAACAATTGATGTTTGTTGTAATATCGTATTGTTTTAAGACTAAATATTAAGTATATTTTACTTGCAATAGCTAATTTCTTCAATTAAAGATACATTTGTAAAGGTGATATATTTAGATATCGGGAAAAATTGATCCCTCGAAAGCATTAAAAACAGCAAAATTACATGAAAATTGCAGACCCGGTTTGATTGAGCCTGTACATGAGGGATAATGATAAAGTGCAACATCCCTCACGCTCACCAGCACCGGCTTTAGCGGTACTCAATTCTCAACACAAAAAGTGCTGGACTCAATGATCCATCCCGAAGGACCAGAAAAATATAACAACACTGAATTGTACCAAAGAAATTCGTTTCTAAAATGAATACAGGCGACTGCTTTTATGATTTTAAATTTAGGACGACCTTGATCCCGGAGAGAATAGTGTTATGGGAGAGAGTTTATTATTTTGGAGGAAATGTAATAAATAAAATAGTATTAAAACGTGTATATATCTCCTCTAAGTGCTATAAACATGTGTATGTCCACAGAAATAACAATTGAAATATGTTTCAGTCTCTTTGAAAGGTCTCTCTTCAATAATTTTAGAAATGACATAAAAGCAGACAAAGAAAATGTTTTTTTAGAGTTAACTTTATAATGCATTTCTATAAGACTTAATGTTAACATGAAACAAATGGATCGTCCGCATTTGCAAAACTGGCAGCTTATTATTGTGATGTAATGGTGAAGATATTGTAAATGTTTTTATTTGATTAAACACTAATGGAAATGGATAACTAACAATTTATTATATTTAAAAGAAGTGTGAATAAAATATACATTGAAAATGCGTGCATATTATGAATTTAATTGAAAATAATTTTATATGTCTTTTCAAAAAAAATATTGTCATACTGGAATTACATAAAAAAAACTAATTAAATTAAATTAAAATTGATATGTTTAAAGAAAGTGTTTAAACATTGAAGATATATATTTGAATCTATATTGAGTGTAGATATATCATTTAATCGTATGGATAGAGATATATTCTCTTTGTAAATAAAAGTATATTGAGCGTTTTATGACGGGATTAAGATTCAAATGGTAATTTTACCGTTTCATTAAAATACATATACATCGTTTACAAATACTCATTGCTTGATAGGAATAATTTAAAGAAAACATAACTGGATATATTTTGAAGTTTTAAACGTGTTTCTTCTCTTTTTTTAAAGTTAATGAGTGAGACACATTTTGGATAATTTGCTCACATGCACAGAATGATAAAGTTATATTCATATGCTTATGTACCAGAATTTAATTGATTTTTTTTTCAGTTTTTTTCCAGAATTTTTGTTGTTATAAGGGTTAGAGTTGGAGTTGTTTCCATGTTTTATTGATTTATCTTTAAAATCAGTTTTTTTAAAGGAAAGGACTTTAAGTATTTCTTATCATAAAGTTTATAAATTTACTATTAAATACGTTGAAAGTTTAACTTGTATCAACGTTTCAAGTGTTACACACAGTAAGATTGTTGCTCATTGTTTATCTAACCTGCACGTGTTGATAGTTTAATGTCATTTTAATTACATACTATCTCCATGATTCTTTATATATAAGTGTAAACTTAAAACAAAAGTTGTTAATTAAGATAATTAAATCTGGGATCTTTGTGAGAAAGCTTTGTATGTCAGTATGCGTGGGGTAGTAAAGAAACAGTCTACTTTTTGTCAAGGTTGAAATATTTATATTAAGTTTTGTAAATATTTTACCAAGAGCTGGCAATCAAGTCAAACACATAAACAAAATAAAGAATAGAAAGCCAAGGCTCAGGCTTGATTTTAGTGGTTTACGAAGGAGGTCCAAGCTTATTTGTAAGTGGTTAACGAAGGAGAATATTTGATATACCGGGACATGAGTTTATGAACTATCGTTCAGTGACTAAAAGCATATAACATATTTATGATTATTGATGGTGATAATGGAATATACCACTGTGAAAAGTGTCTTCTTTTCCACATGTATAGGTTTGTTCTTTGATAATTCCATTGATTTGTTTTTTATGTTATGTTGTTTTTTTATATAGTTTTTGGTTGGATATTTTCGTTCTTTATAATGTTGCTAACTTTCAAGACTGTTTTTCAAAGAAAAATATGTCTTAATTATTTCTTTTATTTATCAAAATGAAGCAAAATCATACAGTGAATGACATTTTTATAAGAATAGTTATATTAGTAAAATCACCATCTTCAAACGTTCATGAAATCATCAGTTGGTGGAATAAAATGTAAACATTATGGATTTTTTTACTTACGACCCTTTAGTCTTGTGTTTTTTAATCCTGCATGTCTTAAGAACTAAATACATAAATGAGTTTTAAAGACATTTATCCCAATTAAAACATATATGTAAAGAGAGATAGGCTAGAAAAAGAAACTGTTTGACAAAGAGATATTCGTAAAAAAGCTAAAAACCGCCAGAATTACAATTACAGCCTTTGAGATCCAGATAACTAATTTTATATCTATTTTCATTTCAGTTTTGTCAAGTGCTTTTCTGCCCGACGAACAAGCTCTTATGCAAAAGATAATAACAGACCAACATTATGACAACAGTGTGAGACCAGTGTATAATTCATCTAGAAATGTAGAGGTCTCGTTTGGATTTACTCTTATACAGATTATGGATATGGTAAGTTTTTTTTAAATTTTAAACAAGTTTCTTCTTGTGAGGACACAGTTTACATTTGAATAACTGGGCTATGATTTTCGTTCCTCGTTCCATCTATGGAAATATATTTTGTAAATTAGCAAGTTAGAGTTTGTAACAAAGACTTTGTTTAGTCAGGAGTTGTCATTACATAATTTTAGTTATTTGACTATGTTTAATATATCATACCATCTTAAAAATGATTTCATAGACCTCGTAGTCATTTAACAATCGACTTACGAGTACTATACTTTAAACAACGAGAAATCAAACCATTCAAACCATTCATAAAATTCGATACATTGTTCTTATTTACTAATGTTTTGAAATATATTTTGCATGTCTAGTATTACACATATTGTTTAATGCACCCACATTTGTTTAATAATGATATCATTTGTAAATTGTCAGTTGTTACATTTTATGTAACCTTCACTATATAAAGAAATATTGTATTGTACCAATAACTGACTGCATCCATGATTACCGCCATTTGTAGCTATTTGTGGATGATGGAAATGGGAAAATGGTTGAAAGTTTTATTGTTTTGGTGTTTGTTGCACACATTTATTATGTAATTAACACAATAGTGCATGAACTGGTTCAATGAAATCGAACCTCTAATATTTGCTCGTCGTTTTTGAATTGTCCTATTCTTTCCAATAATTTAACTACATTTCTGAAGCTTATTTTAAAACACTTCAAACACAAAATTCCTTAGGGTCATTTAACTATTTTTTTAATGAGCTGTGTCGTCATGATACTCATTTAATTGTTTCTTCACAAGACATTCTGTCTAGTCTTACGGAATTAATACAAACATAGAATTATAAAATCATCAGAATTGTGTCTGCCTTTATTGTTTAAAAATACTCAAGAAAGAATTTTACATTAAATGAAGTGTGAAATCATAACCATTTGCTTGCTATCTTGAACACTTTGGATTAAGTTTAGTTAATTCATTTTCAATTTATGGCCTGTTTCTGTTTATGGAATACTGTACTGCACCAGATTTAATGTGTAAGATAGAGAGAAGATGCAATAAAACCCTAAAATATTCACAAAAACATTTTAATTAAATATTTCGTTTTTTATGTGAAAATGGAGAAATTGCTGTTTATTCTGAGAGGAATTGCTGTTTATTCTGAGAGGAATTGCTGTTTATTCTGAGAGGAATTGCTGTTTATTCTGAGAGGAATTGCATTTCGTTATAAAATGATGTCATGGCACTTTTGATTTCGTTTTATTTTTCAGGATGAAAAGAATCAACTTCTTGTTTTAAATGCATGGCTGGAAATGGTAAGTAGTGTATTTCTGGTTGCATTTGTGTACACATACAATAACAATCTTTCAAATCTATTGTTGTCTGATATATGTTTTAAATAATATTTTTACGTGTGTCGTAAATATATCCTAAAGAATATCAGCATTAAGGAAAAAAGGGTGACAATATGTGTGCCTGTTTAGAAAGGAACAAAAACATAAAAGTCATCTTTGTATTTTCTGATACTTTATTTTCGTTTTTATTTTCTATCTTAATATGTAAAGAAATCTCCAAACTTCACGGCACGATGATTTGTTTTAGATTTGAATATTTCAATAGTTTAAATGTTTAACTCATTGTGAGTTATAAACTAGTGTTTTACAATAAGATGGTCTGGTTAAGGAAGTTTACCTGCTATGCTTTATATTCTTCTATCACAGAAAATTCTTTAATTACAAAATATAATATAATATCAAGCGTATGTTTATTCGATGTTTGTATATAGTATATAACAACACATCATATTATATGTACGGAAGTGCCATAACGTTAATATAAAGCTGGAAAATTGGAACGATTTTTTGAAATTATGCTATTCAATCGAGCCTTTAAACACGAGTCGTTTGTTTACCAACATTTGCTAGATCTAATTGTATTTATAAACTCTGTCAACGACTTTTCAGAAATTCGATTGATATATTTTTTGAAAACACCATTTGCAAGCATTCGTTGTATACGCGACTTTGATGTCGTCATTTGTTCTTTCATTTGTTAAGCTATGAAGGGGCTCAGAGGTTAGAGTACAGTCTAGTGAATATTGTATAGTATTCTATTTTCCCATTGCGCGGAAAAGCAACACCATATGTTTTCATTTCGCCGTCAGACAAAAGTATTATTTTGTCTTTAGCCACACGCACAAACAATCAGTGGTTTTGTAATCCTGTAATCAGACAAAACACATTTAGAGTTATAGATATGTCTGTTGTCATCATAGATAGGATCATGCATCAAGCGGATAATAAATATATTGTACAAGTCTATACAATACATACAATGAAATCCTTGATGACGTTACCTAATACTTTTTAAAAGATATCACAACGGCAATAATTATATTTCATCGAAGGAATAAGTTGAGGTGACAGTGAAATCCCATTTCAACATGAAAATGAATGAAAATTAGCAGGTAACATTCTCATAGTTCATACAAGATTGTTCGTGCAGACTGCCAATACATATATTTTTGTCAAACATATAGCTGTCTAGCGATAACGCTCAACCTCTCAACTATGTCAACCAACGATATGACAAATGAATTTTCGATGGGTCCATGCATAGATATAACCGGTAATAAAGGAGAAAACTATGTTTACTGTCTTACTTACACATGAAGTAAATGTTACATTTTATAAATAACAAAAAGTATAGTAAGTGCAGCAAAAACGGCCTTACCATAATAAGTATGCAAGAAAAAGACCTATCATAGAATTATCATAGTATGCGGCAAAAACGGTCTTTTCTAGAAATATCATTAAAGGAATGGAAGAAAAGTGACCTTTTTTAAATTATGATACATGTAGTATGATGCAAAGAAACGACCTATTATAGAATTGTTAAAAAAATAAAGAATTACTGCAAAACAATTTGTAAATGCAATTGTTAATGAAGTATAGAAGTCTTTTACATAAAAGTAACATCTGGTCTAAAATGATATATTGTGTGTCGTAACAAAACATTGTTCCCAATTGATTATTTATAAATTAGCAGCTTTAAAGAGAAAAAAAACAACAACAAACAAACAAAAAGAAAGTGACATTATTTTGGTCTGTTGCATAAAAGTAAGAAATTACAAAATAAGATATTATACAATTAATTTATTTGTCTTGCGTATTGTTTTAAACATTTAACTTTAATATCATTTCAATGCAGATTCTGACTATCCCAGAAATATTGTAGTGATGGATCAACGTGACTTTATGTAATAATGTTAATGTGAAAAAGTTCATACAATTACGTAGTTTTATTGTACATTCAAATCTCGTTCTTACCTTCCAGAAATATTTTTATATTGACTAAATAATTGTCGTCTGCTAGAATTATATATCCTGGATACACTGAGGTCGCCAGTAAGGCTTTGTATGTCGTGTTATTACATGCTTCTGGTAGTGTTTATACCAATATTTCTTGTATCTTTTATATGGACAGACAGTAATTTTGTACAAATACCATCGATGCACGCCATTTTATGTTTTGTATACAATATTTCCTTGTTTCATTTTAATCTAAACTGTTCCTAAATTATGAAAGCAGAAAATGATATTTGATTATATTGTCTCCAAATCACTGTAATGGCTACTTTGAATTCAGTATGAAATAAAACAGTTTGAAATCTTTCAATTTTGATGCATAAGCACACCCCGCCATTTTTGTTTAAATTATGCGTCCTACTTGTTTTAGTTATATGTTCCTACTTGTTTTAGTTTTCTGTTCCAGTATAAGACTGTTTGTTCTTTTTCATTTTCAACAGTAGGTAAATCAAAACTATGTCCAGCAACTCTCATTTGATATTAAATTTGCAGAGTTATTTTATTTTGTTTTACTATGTTCCTTGTCACAGTGCATAATTTACTGAAATTCTATGCAATAGAGTTTCTCCCACAGGCAAAATTTTCATTTCTTAGTTTTGAATTTTTCAGTCATCATTCTGTAAATGCCCTAAAAATGAATATATTAGACAGTCAAAGGAACAAAACTTTTCTCCATATAAAGAATAAAATGGTAGTTTCCTAACTTGACCCGCGTGGGTCAGGTTAGGACGCTAGGATTTCACAATAGTTGTCACTGTGAACTCTGGAAACGTTAAAGAACATGTCAAATGAATGACTTAGACTTGTTTCAATCATACAATATCCACAATATCTGTTATTGTAACTTCAAGGGTTTGTTCAAATCACCTGACTTGTTTTAAAACTGTTCGATGATTCTATTGACGTCTTAATTTTGTTCAACATATATAGGTATATTTACGCTTCAGCCCGAAATATATCGAATTTAAACAGAAATTCATGCTGAAACTTTAAGAAATGTCATTTAGCATGATTTGTGTACAAAAGATCATTTAAATATTTTTGTCATTATTTTGCCTGAATATCCCTTAAAGGATGAATGAGTAAAAACTCTTTTTCAGGGGCAGAAAAGTTAATTAACGAAAAATAGGATGGTGACCCCTAAAGTTTTTATGAGTTTTATTCAGTTCACAATATTTTCACAAGTCTGTCAACCCTTTTTATATGTAATTTGTAATAGTTATGTTATAAAGTTGATCAAAGATTTGTTCATGGAAGGAATCTTATTCACTGATTACTGTTTAGAAGACAAAAACGCTTTAGAGATATTTAAATAGATGGCATTTACCAAGAATGACCGTATTAAAGGTGTAACCTTTCTCCCCTAACATTGTTTTAATATGATCAATGACAACAATCTAATGACAATTCAATACTTTTACTTTAACTTATAGCTTTACTGGGCAAAGTCGCACCGCACACAACATAATATTAATAAACAATGGTCAAGGGTCTGTATATAAGATATATAGCTTCTTACATTAATGAACTTCATTTCTGGGATGAACGAGTATGATCTAATTACCAGAACTATATTTTGAATGATAAAACAATGCGATCATTTGTAATAGTAAAAGTAATTGCCTTTTTAATTGTAGTAGAAAAGATTCAATTGCTGTAAAATATTTTGTTCAAAACATAATTAATTTCTTTCTCGTAGTCGAGGCGAAACTTTGATAATCACTTTCCATGGTTACTACACCATTGTTTCACATCATTGGATTCTCAACTGTCTCTTTAATCCGACATTTTGACGGTTTGTCTTTAGACAGTTTCATACATTCACTTTACATTTAGATACGAATATATACCAACGACATAAAATATATTTCAACATTACAAAACGTGGCAATAAGACTGTTTATTATGAGAAAAGACCCCAGAAAAATGGTAATTTTATCAAATATATATGTCTGAGATGTCATACAGTTGTATATCAGTGTGAACTACTAAGTCACACTAGACACTTTCTTCAAGCTACAGAATGTATCAATTTAATTCAACAGTAAAACAGTTTGATAAATTGATTTATTGCTGAAAAAGATTCTAAGGATACAAATTTCAAACAAATTTCAAGGCAACAGTACATTGATGCATATTTATTTATCACTCTAAGATTATACTAATTGAACATGCCAATAAACTGCTCTCTTAGTTTTTCTGTATCACTAATGAGGAAATATATATATATGCATTTGAAAACAAATAATGCGCCTCATCGTCAGGGTGAAAATATGAAAAATAAACAAAACCGTTTCCTAGGTTAGGTCCTGTTCCAGTTTTATACTAACGTCCCATGTGTTGTTGTTTTAAATGGAATTGAATTCAGTTAGACATATTGTTCCGTAATTCGTTTCTTGATTGTTGCCTTGAGTCAGACCAGTTATACGTAAATCATATATGATGAGGACAGACATACTCAATAATAATTGTAACTGTACTTGTCTGATTACACAGCAACAAAGTTACCAGTTGTCTGTCCACCAAACACCAATGTTTAATTTTCTGTTCCATTGCAAGGCAAACACACATTGTATCATTTTACTGCAGAATTTTTATACATTTTATTTTAAATGTCGAGACATCTGTTGTTTCATTTAATAAAGAATGTATAACTTAAAAGCGGAACATTGTCTTTATAGGTTGGTTGTGTTTTCATATCAACGACTATTACAACATTCTAAGACACTAATAGTAACGTAAGATATCGACACCTTACGAGCGTTCTACAAGAATATTTTAGTAGTAACATGATCTTTATTTTAATACTTTTCATCTCGGTTTTTAAATAAACACTTAATGCAATTAGTCATGTGAATTAACATTCATAATATAATATTCATTTTCATAAATGTACATTTGGTTTACTGTTAGCCCGTACAATTATGAGAATAATCATAAGATGAGAAATAACTGCAGAATCTGATTGTAAATAAAAAGTATCAGTATGTCCGTCCGTCCGTCTGTCTGTCGATCGGCCGATCCCAATTTTAGATTTGAATAATGTAATTATTGTTTTTTTTCTAAATGTATAGTGCTCTGAAATGAATAATTATATTAAGTAATAAACATAATATTATACACTAAATAAAGAATTTATAACATTCCATTTTCATAATGATAAAAGTCATGTGCTTAAAACTGAAACTAACGAAATTACCTAGAGCAAAATTGTTAAATCAATGTAATCAATAAGTACGAATGTATCAACTGATTTATTGTTTGCTGATTTCTTTTTATTGATTGAAACAAAAAGAAAATAAACTAATTCAATAAATTGTTTCGACTTGTCTGATAAAAGAGACTGACGTGTAAAAGTTGTTTAACTATTATTTTATTGTTACGCTAGCATTCTTTAATATTTACGTCTGCACTTCTTACGATTTTTTCATTTTCTGCAGCAAGAGTGAGTTAAATAACAACCACTTCTGTTATGAGAAAATGTCTGGCCATCAAATATTTGTTTTAATCCGGTGAGCAAACAAATATTTACAACCGTACAAATGAATAATGGTTCAAATATGTCTGCAAAATATTCCTTGCTGCAGAAAATAGATCAAAAAGCACATTTCAAATTACGTAAAAAATACCAAAGTCTTGCAGTAAACATTCACCATCAGTTCAGGTTACATAATAACAATATACTAATGTCTGGAAATAATTATTCTGATTCAATTTTTAGATTTCTTTAGGAGTTCAAGCATATTTTGTTTCCATTTTTGACAAATGATTTCTAATAAATATTCAAAAATGACAAAAAGACCCAGATCCTATACATCTTAAGCAATAGCTATGGGTTTTCTTTATTTTGATAGTTATATTTGTTCGATTTATCTCCTTTTAATAATACTTGCAAAAGTTACGTTTCAAAGTCAACAGTTTGGGTACTAATTTTATCTTACATGCAATGTTAAAGAAAAAATGTAATTTGTAATGATAAATATTTTTTCATATTTTAGCATATTTTATGTTTTAAGTTGCTTCCATATCTATACTAAGTGTTAAATATTTTAGTTTTAGACATATATTAATATATCAAGATATAAGATTATTTATTTAAGAAAATGAAAAGATGTTTTAAAAAAGAAAGATTTGATTCACCAACATGGTACAATAATTTATTTATAGATATGGATAGATGAAAGAATCAGCTGGAACATCAGCGAGTATAACGGTTTAGAAATAGTTCGTCTGCCAGCAAAACTTCTTTGGCTACCAGATATAGTCCTGTATAACAAGTACGTTCTGATAATTATTATAATTGAGCCGCGCCATGACAAAACCAACATAATGGGTCAGACCAGCCTGCGCATCCGCGCAGTCTGATGTTCGCTTACCAGCCCTATTACAAGTAGAGAAGCTGATAGCGAACAGCATGGGTCCTTATCAGATTGCGCGGATGCGCAGGCTGGTCTGGATCCATGCTGGTCGCAAACCCATTATGTTGTTTTGTCGTGACGCGGCTCATATATATGAACAATTGATGAAATATACATTCAACAATTTAGTTATGTTAATTATAAGTGATCATTTTGTGACATTTTTTAGAAAGACTATTACTTTCCATTTTCATTAGATCTATCGTTACTCAAATACAAAATGGTGTTTATTTATACCAATTTTGCATACAAATATAAATGATGGGGAAATCAAAACAAATGTGGCGGCGTGGCCTAGTAGTTAACGTGTCGGCCTATTATTATACGGATTGCTAGCCGTGTGGGTTCAAACCCAATCAGGGGTAAGCCATTATTTTCTAGAGCAAGAAATTTTACACTCACTGCATAGTACCGGTTAGTTCCAGGAACCGGCTCGGGAGTGTTTCAATAAGCTTGTAGCTTCCTACACAATTGAACTAAAATAAATTCATATAAACTATAGACAATTTCCACTTATGACATTGAACGATAAGATGTACAATTATATGTTTTTTTCTAGTGCTGACGACTACACAGCGGGATTTATGCCAATTAATGCTATGGTAGATTATAACGGCACTGTTTTCTGGCCACCTCCGGCAAGACTTAAAAGTTCTTGTAAAGTGGACATCACCTACTTCCCTTTCGACCATCAGGTATATATAGTAACGTAATACCTTTCATACGATAATATATACTTTATTTTATGATTTGATATAGTAATATATAAACATGATAAAGAGTGATCTTTACTGTTTAATGACATGATAAAGAATTAATTACATTTGTAAATTATCTCACAAAAAATCATGTGAATCGATATGACAAGAATGATGTTTAAATGACGAGATATCAACTGAAATCAATTGTATACAATTAGAAGATTTTCGTGTGGTTACATATAAGAGGAATACACATATGAGGTTATTACACAATGTTGGGTACAATACCGAATTCAAGTTTACAAGTACCTATCTCCTTAACCTATATTGGACCAGGCGCTGTAGGGTTTCAGTTGGTATGAGTCCAATAGAATCAGTATTATACTCAAAAATGTATTCATGCTATCAAATTTTGGACATTTTGAAAGGAATTTAACTCTTTTGTTTTATTTGATAATTGAGATAATAAAATAGGTGCTACACGCAGTATTATATTGATTTGATATGGATTTTGGATTTTGATATGGACTCGGAAAACGAAAACGAGACTAGACTATAGAATATTGGACTGGCAAAATGAAAAGGCTTAATTGATAAAATTTGATGCAATAATGAATTATATTGGGAGATCACATGGTGACAATATTGGATGCTCATTGGCTACATTTTATCAAGCGTTAAACAATACTAAACATGACTATGTAAGGACATAATGTAGAATGGGATACGATAAACTTTCTCTAAATAGAAGAAGATTATCAAGTGTTTTGATTTTATTAGAAAAGAATGATAAGATAAAAATGGATTCTTATGTAATGTAATATTAAGACATTGACTTTGTATGCAAAAGTGAAATAACAAATGTATTTGTATACCATGATGTTTGATTCCGGCACATATGTGATATAACAACATACATGTATTTACCATACTAGAGCATAAGTAAGTTCTTACAAAATTACAAAAAAAAAAGTTTCATTTTAGATCAAACTAAGGGAATATTATAAAAAAACACATTTAATCTGAATTGTCATAGAAAATAGTTCTGAAAGAGATAATGTATTTTACGAACAAATATTTAAGTAATTAATACCCCTACAGGTGTGTGAACTGAAGTTCGGGAGTTGGTCTTATGACAAAGCACAGGTTGATTTATTAACTAAAAGCGGTGTTGTTGAGGTTTCACGTTACGTAACAAATGGAGAATGGATGTTAACAAAATATGAGATCATCAGAAACGAAGTCGTATATCCGATAAGCCCAGCCATATATCCTGACGTCACAGGTACGCAGACTCTTATCCTATGAAAAATCGAGGCATTTTAATAAATGAATTTGATGTGGTGCATATCAATTTATATAACCGTTTCTATTATATATTTGATGTTATTATTTCTAGGACGAATCTCGCGCATAATTGGATATAGCACTACATTCATTTAACTTAAAT
Organism: Ruditapes philippinarum; assembly: GCF_026571515.1. Lineage (NCBI taxonomy): Eukaryota > Metazoa > Mollusca > Bivalvia > Venerida > Veneridae > Ruditapes > Ruditapes philippinarum. Next base: position 16,131 of record NW_026859083.1, on the reverse strand, counting down.
TATACAACTAACTGTATTATAAAAACATTTCCATTTCTAAAGTACTTAATGATCAGTCCAGATGTTATTTGAAAATTATTTCTGTTAAGTGTGCTATGTTTCAATTTCAAATGAGATTCAAATTTGCCAGAATTGCTTTGATTTTTCTATGCAAATGATTTGATTTAGATCAATTAAATGATAAAACTAAATATGTGTTTTTCTGTAATTTTGATGGCAAAAATAATGTAAAAATCGTCATTTATAAAAAATCTTTTATAATGATCATTTCGTCTGCTGTAGTCATTAATTTCTGCTGACAATGATAAAGTACTGTAATAATTGTATCTGACAATAATTACCATTATATAAGAAGTTATTGTACTCTTTAAAGCAGCGTTTATTGCCCGACTTTTCCTCTAGAATGACGCCAATTATTACAGAACTAATATTTTGCTTATTGCTTTTTACGTCTCTGCTATTGCTTTCTTTATGTTGTTTTTATTATTTTGATTGTTTGATATAGTGCTCAGTAATGCGATGTTTCAATTCTGCCCGGAGAACACGTTTATCAATGGAAAATGTCTTGTCTTATAACACAATTATTTCAATTCGTCAAGGTCCGTGGAAACTTGGAATGTAAGGAGAATAAAAACTGTTTTATTTTGTTATGGTCTCGTAGATATTATGGACGGATAAGGTCCGTGAAATATTTGAGAAAGTAGAGTGAATCTTATTAGGTAGTAAAGTTTGGTATAAGCAGAACAAATAATGCACAATTGAAAGAATCATTACGCACTGCATTAGTTACTGGTATTTTGTGATATAAGTCGCTCCATACAATGTCATATAATTCACTTAACAAATGTACAGAAGTATTTCAAGTAATGCGGTCTACAAGATAACCATGACAAACAGTTATGCCACAGATTGTTGGTATTATTTACTCTTTCCCACACATCTGAAAGAAAATAGAGATTCAACATGCCCTTCACCGCTGTAAGTTTGAATCCAAGCACGAAACGTCAGTGGTTCTATTCAGGTGTCCGTTCATGTCTTCAGACATAATGCACGGAGGGTCACCAGATACATTCCTCCACCACTCCAATACAGTCATATGACGTCTACTGTGTTAGTGCAACATAAAAATACACCAAATATTATATTGAAAAATTGAAGATAATAAAATAAAAATTATTAACCTATAGCTATAATTGTTTTTATATTTCTCCACGCTCTGAATACAGATAAACTTTAACAGCAAATCCATCTGTAAACATACACATCTGTCGAATAAAAAGATTACTTTTTTAATCACTTAGTAGTGGTTTTATAATGATTATAGCAACAATTATTTGCAGATGATAACAGCAAAGTTATCTGTATTACAACTATATAAACAATTCTTACAAGGGTTGTTAAAAAATTACTAATGCCACATTCTTTTGCGTGTGTACCTTCTGTATGTTATACCTTCTGTACGCTACGTTCGTACTTTAAACTCAAGGGTAAGATAAAAAAGTGACCTTTTCAGAACGTCCCATACAAATTATAACTTGAGGCAAGTGTCGTTCTGGCACAATCACTGTTAAGTACATGTACAACTAAGTTAACTTACATATTTGAAACAATAATTAGGGCCCCACCAGGGACGTAGATTGTTGATTATTTATTACAAAACGTAAAAAGAATATCAGCGTCAATTTTGAACAAACGAGTAAAAGAGTATTACTAAGTTTTCGTGCACTTGAACGTTTTTCTAATAAAAACAGCGCAACGTGAGCAGCTTATTAATGGCATCATTAATTAAATGGTAATTATTAACAGATTTAAATATTTTCTATTTCAGTGATATTAACAATTCAGCGACGTATTTTGTATTATGTTCTCAACATATTATTTCCGTGTTTTTGGCTCAACATTCTTAGTGTTCTGACGTTCTGTCTTCCACCCGACGCAGGGGAGAAAATCACGCTAAGGTAAAGATTAGTTTTATAAACAGAGTTGCATCCCATTGTACGCGACATTGAAATGATCTTAATTACTAAGGTACTTATTTTTAATAAAGAAAATAATATATTTTCATTTACACACAGCCAGAAGATATTCATATACTTATGTGTGAGGGGGGTCAACAATATGGAAATGTTTGTAAAAATCAACAAACACAAATTTTATCGTCTGCTATGAAAAAAGAATTTCTTACATATCTATCATCACCATATTCTTACAATTTGAAGAAAAATCAACCAAATTTAAGCGTTTATTGTGAGAATAAAGTGGCTTACATGGTCCCATGTGTCAAAACAAATCGTGCAAGTATTTTCTTTTACTCGATGAAATTGTGACATAATTTAATACTTTCTAGCATATCTTATTCTATTTTATGAAACTGATAATTTCAATAGCCCGGAATAAATCTAATTGAATCGGATAAATCCAGTCATCACATAGGGGCATTATTATTAATTCATCAACTTGAAGATTTACTGGATGTATGTTTTCTGTTTTACAGCATCACTGTCCTGCTGTCGTACTCCGTGTTCATGTTACTAGTAGCTGAATCTATGCCCCCTACATCAGAGTTCGTTCCTTTAATTGGTAGGTGATTATATCATAAACAGCCAAATAGCGTCAACAGAAATCAAATTTTCATCTAATTAGTAATTAAACATATCCAAAACATGAATACCGTTCCTTTATATAGTGACATAACTCACAAATCTTAAAATCTTGTTTTTCTTGTGTGTTATGTAAATAACGTCTTTTTTTAACGTGTATCTTATTTTATCATGTACAATTATATTGGTATGTTACCGTATATTGGGCATGTTAACTCGAAACTCGCAAACAAAAAATGTTTGATCCTTTCATACCTTTGCGTGTTTTAAATTTCATTTATAAGGTTTAACAATGTCTAATCATACACTTTACATTTTATCCGAAAGACAGGACAAACATATTTTCCTGATTGATTCTTAGGTCATATGTTACTAAATTATGAAGTGAAGATATGATTTTGTAATTTCAGGTATATATCTTACCGTTTCAATGGCTGTAGCAAGTGTTTCAGTTATACTGACTGTTGTTGTTCTCAAACTTCACCACTGCTCGCCAAATCAGAAGAAAATACCGAGATGGGTTCGCCATATAGTGCTAGGATATCTGGCGAAACTGGTCAGGTGCGAATGCATATCAACAAACTGTAAACTTTCGCGCATGCGCAAAACGCCTTCATCTGATGCGGAAATAGATATGAAGGAACTGCAAACGAAGCTGTTGAGACAAATGGAAGCAGTCACTCAAAAGAATGGAAACAATTGCCTTAATAGTGAAAGTGTTTCAAGAAACCACGTGGTGAATTCTAACATGAGAAACCCTTCAATTAATGACGTCAACACCAGTAAAATGAATCTTGATTTACGTGATTATAGTGTTTCTAACAGAAGTTCCATGGTGGAGGAAGAATCCAGTGTCAATTTAAGAAGGGATAAATCCATGACAACAATGGAGGAAATTTTAAAATACCTTAAGATTTTGGTAGTGAAAAGTGACGCCGAGGACGCGGAAAAAGACGTTGAAGACGAATGGAAGCAGGTGGCACTAGTTGTCGATCGTCTGTTTTTCTGGACCTTTATGCTCATAACAATATTCTCGACGGTTATCATACTTGTCATTGTGCCCTCATTTAAATATGTTGCAGACGACGGGATTTGAGTAACCTAGTCTAATGAAAGTCTGCTTGTGACAATACGGACAAGTTCGCAACTTTCCGTGTCTAATAAAACTGAAGATATCATTCGTGTGACCTTGACCAACGAAAAGTCTTGTCAATCTACCGCTTTTAAAGTGAATTTTATATTTAGTAAAATTACAAAATTGATTGAATTCTAAAGATTAACAGTCATTTTGAAAGCGTAAATAACACCGTTGTCATGGCGACAGTTTATTCGCTTGAATATATTCTAGTGGAAAAACGTAATAATATTATGCATTTTTCAAGCCTTAAAATTAATAATCAAGTTTTTGTTGTGTTTGTAAAATATGTCTTTGTAACCGGTGAGCAAAAAACCGGGAGTCTTTGTATAGCTCGATATTGTGAGAATGTCTTAGAACGGAATATAAATCGTGGAAAATGGTTATCATAGCACATTTTGAAAGAACGTGATAATTTTAAAGTCATGGTTTGATAAATGCTTACAAGTGTTATAAGAATTAATAAAACGGGCCGTGTCCGCATGGTCCGTGCGGGGGAATAGTCATCAATGATGTTCTGTAGGAAGTGAAATAATTGTAACCATATTATAGTATGTTCAAGGGCGATCGGCTTCATATATCCGATACTTTTGTTCCTTAATTAGTATAAGTACTATTTTGTATACACCGTTCACTTCTTACCCCGATTTCACCATCCTCAAAGGTGGTGTGAGTCTTGTTTAAAATTGACTGATACATTATATTACGCTGATGTCATATCAACATTTTTGAACTAAAGGAAATTGTAGCTGAAGTTAATTTTGCAAGCTTTATAATCGCTGTATAATTGCTGTATACCATATCGGCTTACGCAATGTTATATTTGGTAAAAGTTATTTTGATATAATGACTGACAGCAAAATAGAATGCTGTTTTGATGATTTTACGAGTTTGTTTTTCGATTTTAAGTAATGTTTATTTTAAGTTTAACTTTGTTTTGCTATATATTTATAAATAATAATGGAATGAAGATTTAGCTTTGTATTCGTTTATCCTTACATGCTTTGTCCTTATCTGGAATATTTTTATCTACACTATCTGTTGATATTTACTTGTTAGAAACATAAACAGTGATCTGAAGTCAACACAATATGTGGCATCCCCATTTTAGCTAGAACTTGGCATATGATACTCGTACATCAAAATAATTAGAAGAGATCAGGTCACTTAAGAAAGACTGTGTAGTGTTAAATGCATAGATATATGTATGGTTAGAATAAACATGAATCGTTTCTGACAAATAGAAATAGCACCGGGAATGGTACGAAGCTACGATTTTGCTAAAGGTGTCGTGAAATACCGTTCTTTACCATGGTGTTTTAAATGTGTTTTCCTGGCGATGCATAACACAGACTTATAACCGCATGAGCTCAAGTTGAAAACTTTCGAATGACACCTCGTCCTCACCGGCTTTGGAGAATCTTTACAAGAATGATAATTATGTAGTCCTGTGCAAATATTGATAATTTGATATTTATATTGAATATTTAATATGTCGCACCTTTTCCATAATTCCTCATGGACAGTCAGTCAGTCAGTCAGTCAGTCAGTCAATCAAAAATCTAATGCAAAACCAAAACATTCAACGATAAAAAAAACCTAGATCACCATAACTTACAGTCAACAATGTTATCACAGTTATTTGCCCGCTGGTTAAGTAATAGAAAGAGCATCAAACACGAGGCTATCTGATTTGTACGAGGGGGCATTATAAATCAGATTGCCGAGTGTTTTGATGCTCTTTCTCTTTTTTGTATCATAGTTTGGGGACCTTTCTGTTGAAAATATGTCAGAGTTATATCGTATACATATACATGCACAGTGCGTTAACTGGAGTGCAGGTATTAGTAACCCGCACTCCAAAGCATGCCCATTGATTGGCTCATTTTTGCTGGTGTTTACAAATTATGACGGCAGAGAAAGGGAAAGCGATAGAAATATTATATGCAGATGCTCGTTTATTTGTTCCTTTTTTGTGGGGTTTTATATTGTGACAAAAGGGAACGTGATTTTATGTTTGACTATGATACAAAATAGAAAGAACATCAAAACACTCGGCAATCTGATTAATACTCGGGGGCTACGCCCCCTCGTACAAATCAGATAGCCTCGTGTTTCGATGCTCTTTCTATTACGTATCATAGTCAAACATAAAAACACGTTCCCTGATCCCACAATATGACACCCCACAAAAAAGTAACCAATGAACGAGCATCTGAATATGATATTTCAATCACTATCCATTTCTCTGTCGTCACAATATGTTAACCCCGGACAAAATGAACCAATCAATGGGCATGCTCTGAAGTGCGGGTAACTAATACCTTCACTCCAGTTAACGCACTGTGCATGTATATGTATACGATTTAACTCTGCCACATTTTCAACAGAAAGGTCCCCAAACTAAGATACAATAACCCAGTAATGAACAATCAATACAAGTACAACATTAAGTTTTATTCTTATATCAACAAAAATGGGTCAAAGCCGGGTTGCATTTTATACCAAATATCATTAGGTTGTGATAATGTATTTCAAATGAGAAAACAAGTTCGTGGGGTAGCAATATCATATACAGTATAATATATGGTACATTATTTGCTTTTTTTATTTTATTTACATTTCTTGTTTTCTTAGGGGAGGTCATTCTGATGCAATCTTACAGTGCAGTATACCATTTTTATAATTATTACATCGTAAATTCACATACTTATATCTATAAATGTGTGCAATTTAGAAACTTATTTATGATCAAATACTTGAAATTGCAGTGTGGGTTGTAAAATTATGCGCTTGTGGACAATTCGGCTGTATATTGTGATAATCGGTACAAATCTTATAATATATACAATAAGGAAAGTCTGATCTCATATATAATAGTGCTAAAAGATTACTAGTCGTAAAGTTACAGTAACTGTTAAAGTACAAATTGAAAACAAACATTGGCCTTTACAACCGCCGACCAATCTATACAAGTGTGAAATTATTGTCATAAAATACCATAAATGTATTGTGTATCCCTGGGTATTAAAGGTGGGGGAGCGTTAAAAGAGCCGATATACCCGTAAAGTTATGTTATCATTTCTGAAGTGTCAGTCTTATCGCCCTTGTGAAAATGATTTTAACTTCATTTGGATATCTTAAGTAAACGGTACGTCTTTTGATTTGATTTTCTTGTGTCATTTTACTATACAATTTGAAATATAAATTAAGATCCTAACTTTACTATTATCAAGTTTCAACGAATAAGGGATATATTTAAACCAGTTCACAGAAAATTGAATTCTGATATTATAAAGAAAGTTCACTTTTTGTTGTTTTTTTCGGTTCAGTTTTAACACATTTTGGATATATCTTGACCGTCAGTCCGCCTAACCGGCTCTCCTTGATAACTAACCCAAACTAACCAATAATTACCAGTTTCTTCTATTCGATGTTTGAAATTATTTATTTTAATGAGATGCACAGATAACTATAGGCCCTCTTTCAATTCTCTAAAAACAGTTAAACTTGGGCTATTATTCATTCGAAATCTACATTCAATAATAAACTTCACGACCAGTCTAGTTTTCAGTACGTGCAAATATACATTCGTATTAACAGATGTTGGAAATATCCAAACCTCCACTAGCCCTAATGAGCCAGTTACATTTTGACAATTCTTCTCATCATTTACAAAATCCCATAGTTTATTATAAATGTTCTCTATAATGCAATTTTTAATTTCTGATTTTTAATCAATATTAAACAATACACATTTTCCAGTTAACAAACAGAATCGGTCTGTTACAACATAAAAAAAGCATTACATGCCAATTTTACATTCTCTGTAGGAATTTTCTGTAATGTTTCCGCATTATCAAATCCTCATGTCTTACATGAGATCGCTAATTTAATATTATTTCTGCATCAGCGATAAGACATAACTTAATGTCCGGGGTCAATTGTCACCGAGAAAGTTCACCTCGCCGGAGGATCGAATCCGCGACTCTTGAATTACTTATCCGATGCTCTCCGTGCTAAGCAGACGGATTATTACAAAAAGGACAGTCATTGAATTTTCATTTTGAATCTTTGTGTTTCACATTTCATATATTTATAAAATGTACCTTAGTATAATGCAAGTAAAAGCAATATTTGTAGAATAATTACTATAAATATAATACTTATGATTTTGGGAATTTCTAATAGCACGACAGGGCATAACACATTTACAAACGATCACTTTAAAACATGAAATAACAGATTTTTACCATCTGGATTACCTCCTTGTTTTAAGATATAATACAACCGTTTTTTACTGAACGACCATTTATCGGAGTATAAGTGTCAGTTAGCCACGGGGATTACTTATTTTATCTCCATGTTATCATAAGTTATCCCAGCTGTGTTTGCTGTTTATCTTATCAACGCAAATCCCTCAAATCACCAAATACTTAACTCTACATTTAAGCACTATTATGACTTTTTTTAGAAATTATCACAAAATTACTTCTAGTAAATGATTATTCAACATCAATTTAACAGTAATGATAAAAGTTCATTGCAAAATATCCCTTGTAGAAACGATCACACATTCAACAGTTAAGTAGAAATGAATTGTTGAATAATTATGCGCATCCTGTGGCTGTAACAATTACGATAAGAAAATGTTGCATCTTATTCTTAATTCATATGATGAGAAGAGATTAGTAATGGAAAAATATTTCATTTTCATAAAAGCACTTGTGAGTCGACACAAATCTATATTAAAGCATAATTTAGATTTCAATGAGCCACTTATTATGTTTTACAGGCAAGGTTAGTACAAAAATGATACCATTAAAAATTCCCAATCTTTTCCGTGAAGCTCAATGCTAACAGTATTTACTGTATGTTTTACTTAAGGGGGCTTAGATTAATCTTAAAATTGATTGAATATAGCAATGAGTAATAAATACAACAAGACCACATTATGCTCTTATATCTTCGTATTGTCCACACAGAAATTACCCGAATTATCTGACATAAGTGTTTACAATGATTACTTAAGGTATAATATATCCCCAACAGTGATCTTATCGCTAAATGAAATCACTGTTTGGGGTTCGGATGCGAAGATTTGTACAAACTTTCGATCCCTCTATGTTCAATAGGGAAACATGCAGGTCGTGTTATAATTCACAATAACTGCTTTCTTTGGTAAAATATATGTTTTCATATAGAACAGCAACATCTATTTAAAGAGATGATGATATAAAGATCTTGATTATCAAATGAAAAGTAACGTTACAAACTAACGGTTATACTAATTCATAGTGAATAATGTCGCCCTAATCTAGAAAAATTATGTAAGAATTATTCTGTAATAAAGAATTTATTATTTTGTTCTCATTTCTGTTGAACCATTTTTTTTAAAGTTGACAATAACATCAAAGGTGATCATTGATTATGATATATAACTTCAGAAAATACAGCAGCTCCTTTATTCATACAATTCGAAGATCTAAAAAGTCACCGTGCAAGTTTTACATTTTACATAAATGTATTATATGCCAAATAATGATATTTTTGCTATGCATTTTAAGGTTGCCACGTATTTTATAGAATGCTTAATGGTTATGTACCTTTAACAAAATGTTTAATTTATCATGTACCATAAACAGATTGTAAAAGTTAAAACCAATATACTATTAATATATTTGTATTCGACCTTTATCGTTTGATTATCTTTTGATGTTCAGCTATTTAAACTTGAATTAGGGATATTGTACTGTACAAGTTTGAACTGTCAAAATGTACATTCTCTAATTGATATTTGTCATGATTGAATTTAGGGTATATCGGAAGGCTAAAAGCTTTTAAAGTGCTCTCTACTTAATGGCCAGTGTCATGCTATAATTTATTTTTCTTTCTGTCTTTATTTAAAGTGGGTTTATAAATTCGTATGTGATGTACACGTTAAGTTTAACTTGGACTTTTTTACTTACACGTTTTGAAGTCATCTTCCAGGTAATATTTTCCTAAATTCTGCATATCGGAGATCAGAAATATAACTCAAATGTTGTTTTAGAATATTAAGATCTCCACTGATCGATAGTGATTGACTATTTTATGAAATAGCATTCTTTGTTAAAAGATCAAACCACTATCTTCTGAAATAGGAAAATCGTTCTTATAATTTCATGATAATTTATAAAATCTCTTATTTTTATCAAAATTAGGAAACTGTTCAACTAATCATTTTTGGTTCTGTTTAAATGCGTATTACTCTACTTTTAGACAATTTACATACAAAACAATATAATAATAATATGTAAGTGATTGTTAAATATGAAACAAGGAACCCACATTGTTGTAATGAGTAGGTATACATGTATTGAAGTGAATGTAGTGACACTATATTATATTGACCATATTAAGATATTAAAATGACATTATGCCAATGTAAGGATATATCAGTGAGCAGGTAAAAGTCAAATAAATGATAATTTGCCATAATTCCTTTCAATTTTCTAATTTACTTCACGTGACCGATAAATAATACAAACGGCCCATGAAAATTTCTATAAATATCAATCAGAATTTACCCTCGACGTTGAATTTATAAAAAGGGTGGTTCTTTTTATATTTTAGGCAGATTTATATGTTATCCTTAACAAGTTCCAAAATCAAGTATTGGTCAATCAACATTATAAAAGTCAATGTTTTAGAATACATATTCAATTCAGTTCAACTTGACAATGAAAAAGTGAGTATAATGTCACTTTAAGAATATGGACGGTACATTTTGTATTTGAAATGAATCGGCGATGCTGGCTTAAAGTCCCTGTTACACTATACCGCCGTTCTATAGTGTTTACACGACTTTGTTGAAGTTTTAATACAGAGAAAAGCAACATTCTGACATGTCTCTTGTATACATGTTTGAAGACTTCACGGCGTTGTCACAGCAATCAAGACCTTGCTACGAAGATTCAACGGCGTTCTAACGCGTTCTTACAATGTTAATTTGGCGATTGTCTGTGTTCGTATGGTGCATCCACTGCGTGCTCAGCGCTAACATACTGCGCTTCCGCGGTCCTTACACTGCGCTGACGTTTGCTTCCACTATTGCCGGCTCGCCACGGCGAGCCGGTATTACGATAGGATTTTACTGAAAAACAACCTAAAACTCCGAATCCATCCAAAAATTTAATCGAAGCTTGGCTTCCAGCTTTCTACAAAATTTATCTATCAGGGCTAGGATCCAAAATTATTTAGCCAATCAAATTTAGTCTTACATAGCGTCAAAAAACCTTCAATTTTCACGCCATTTTCAAAAAGCAGCAATTATTATTTTGAGCGCAAAGATGTAATGATGATTAAAATGTTTGTTTTCATGAATTCTTTTCAAAAATTCATATTTACACTGACGTTTGATTTAGCGATCTCACCTGTTCCTCTGTAGCAAGTTTTCGTTTGGTTAATTAACATAAGTGCACATCTGGTTCTGTGCATTTTTTTCTTTTCCCTTTTTTCCGGTCATTTTATCCTTCCGGTATTTAGTGTATATATTTACTGGCCGGGGTCCGGGAGGCCCAGACTGGCCGGGATCCGGGATCGTATAAGATATAGAGGAAACACTAATAAACTATATTTGTGTTGATTATTGTCGTAATGAAAGGACATTAAACGTTAATTTTTTTTTATTGTATGCTATGAACGTTAAATAAATTAAACTTAGGATATAAATATATTTAGAGCTATTTATTAACAAACTTAAAATGCGGAAATCCCAATACTTATAATTATATGCCTAATTAATTGGAAAAATCAAAGACTACATTCTTGAATTGGTCAAATCCCGGGATCCCTTTATGTTTTAATGCGATCCCGACTTTTCTGAAAACTATATTCTTGAACTGGTCAATTCCCGGGATCCCTATATATTGTAATAGGATCCCGGCTTATCTGAAAAACATCTTAGACTGGTCAATTTCCGGGATCCCTATATTTTTCATAGGATCCCGGCTTTTCTGGCTGAATTGATTGACAACTTGTGTATACTTTAGGACTTGTATCTGTCACTCATTCCAATACTAAATAATATATTACAACTTAACTTCGTATAAAGAGACATCTTTATGAATTCTACCTATCTAACATTTACTTGGTCAAGGTCAACAGGCCATACAGTAAATGTGCATAGACATCTAGGGACTTCACTTTATCTGTTTACATGCATCTTCATATATACTCATATTCCTCTTTGTTAAACTGAGAGAACTGGCTTCCATTACTTTATGTCAATTTAATTTTGTTTTCGCTGAAGTCTCTTCAGCTTACAGAACTGTCATTTTTACATTTAAACGCACACCTGGAAAAAAATTACGAAGCGAGTCGCTACTAGCTTTTTTAAAAGCTAACCTTGTTATAAAACACAGTATATACACAGATCTTCATTACAACAGTAAAAGCATGACCGTACACTAAGTCCTTCTACACCGATTTGCCCTCCTCCCTCCTCGTCTGAGTAAAATATGCGCAACATCTGAATAACCGTGTACCCACTTGCACTTGCACATAGACAGGTAGTAGTTCAGCCTACCCTTCGTGGTGAAAAAATATGTATTTGTATACATTACGCAATCTTGATATTATTTTGTGTATTTTTTCCTGAAAACACCGATCAACGCAGTAGGATTGCCTTGACAGCGCAATGGTCGCAGTGACAGCTGTAAAAGCGTATTAAAAAGTTAAGACTTCGTAAAAACGCCTTGGATGATCAGTGCAAGTGCGATAGTTACACAATAAAATATATAAGGTCGGACACTCGCATTGATTTTCCAAGAGACTTATATTATGAAAAATGCCAACGAAATTTTTTGCAAAATGGCTTACCCCGCCTGCCCCCCCCCCCCACTTTTTATCAAATTTTCTGCTGATCACAGGACTGACATACACTTTTTGAAAATGCAAATATCCAAGTCACAAACTATGCTAGAGACTTATTAAATATTTCATTTGTTTAGAAAACAATGCAGTGTTAGTTTCTTAATAGGTTTTCATACTTAATTACATCCCATTTTCATCCAATCACCTCAGGTCCCATTGAATCTTACAATTTTCCCTGCACTTGTATCAGTCAATCGCTGGCCATGTTACAATGAGAAAGTCTGACCTAAAGCATGCCGTACAAAATCGTTTTATGCGATGCCGTTGTGATGGTGCGGCAATGCTACGGCGATAATTGCGATCGTACAGAGCTCACCTCGGTTTTCTGATTTTTTTCCTTGGACGCCGAGGGAACGCTGCGTGTGACAATGGTTTAACTACTTATATTAAACGCATGTTACCATAACTCTGTTAAAGTTTTAAACGTAAATTTGAGTTTTGTTTTAACCACTGATATAAAGCACTTGAATGAATAAAAAGCTAATAATATATTCAAATAGTATAAAAACATTGTTTACTTTATTTTTACCTTGTATTTATCAATATTTACGAAACATGTTCATTACTTTGCTTGTACAGAAATATAATACTTAAAAGCTTATAAATTTTCTAATTAAGGAAGATTGCGTTTTGTTCACTAAGTTGACAACTTGATGGAATCGTTATAAATAAATGTTTCCTTTATCGTGTTTTTTCCCTCATTATTCACGTAACGTGTAAGTACAATAAAGCAACAAAATGTGTAAATATATTTTGGATTTTTATATCTATTTCGGATAGTTTCTTGGACAAATGAAAACATAAAAATTTTAAAGAATAAAATTATTTCAGTTAAAACTGACGACGTTTAAATAAAATACAAATGTATAATCATTTATGAATGGCGATAACAAAATGAGCATGCAGAGATATGATAAATTTTGCTGAAAACTAGACATACATGTATATTGATTTTTTTGCTGAACGAATATAATGTAATATAATGCCATCTTTTGTTTTATTTGTACACTTTGATTTGCATTTGTTACGTAAATTACAATTAGCACACTTTACAATGCATTTATCATATCATTTCGTTAACGTTAGATTTCGTTACATTTCTATTTCCAAAATGTAAACCATTGATGCGCACATTTGACCAACTATATCAAGGTCTTTTCAACTGAAATGTAAAATTATTATCTGGTGAACGTAATCGATCATTATTTGGTTATTAAAAATTCTTTCTGATATTGATTGGACGTTACTTTCAAAGGATCTTCTATGAATATCGAATCATTCTTTTTTATATATCACTCACATCAAAGCATTAATTATATAAAAGATTTTATCCTACCACAATACTGCTAATTATGTCTACGCCATCCGATAATATAAATCGAAGTCAGGTTGCGCGAAATATTCACGGTGGCGTAATGTGTGCGATGCTCCGTGAAAAATAACTGAATTATTAAATAAAGAGGTCTGTCGCGGTAACTTAACTGAAATAATAATCATGAGGATAAACTATGGCAAAGCATGCTGTTAGATTCATTTGACATCGTATTGAGAGAATTAATGAAAAAAATCATTGCATTCATTTAATACAGCTAGTCATTTTAGTCTATAAAAGGATTAACTTGGCTTCATATAGGTATTCGGACACAGTATAAATTAATCAATCAAAAAATGATGAATTAATTGAAAACGCTCCATGGTGGCAGCAGGGGGGATATAAGAATCTAATCATACGTAATGCATGTCAGCATTTTATCAAATGTTTTTACTTTTCTTAGAAATGTAAGTACCTGAAGCTCTTATTGTTATCTTTTTTTTGCATTCGACTGTCAAGTTACCCACACATTTAACATACAAGTTGGTTATAATGAGTGATTAATACATTACCAAGTGTCTTATTTTTTCAATCAAAGAATTGACATTTTTAGTGTACTTTCGTTTCTTTCTGTGTTTGCTTACTTTCCTCCAATTTATCTTTGTGATTCAAATTTCTATTTAAGTTTTTCTCAAGAACAAATTATTTTTTTCCATTAAAAATTAAAGTTTTCAGTATTAAAAATTGTTGCCACAATTATAATATTGCCATATTTAGTTTCTGTGTCTTTGATGATGGTTTTACTCATTATGGTAATAAAATGCTTAACACTCTATCAATGCTCAATGAAAAGGCTAGAAATACATAAAAATGTTAATCAAAGTTCCGCAAATAAAACTTGATCTTATCCACACCAATAAAAATCTGATGAATTTCACATTTCTTTTAAATTTTAATTTACTGACCGGATGAAAAATGTAAAATAAGTAACAAATGGATAAAATTTGAAGATATAAAACGTTGTGTTAAATTATTAAATGGCGCGAGATTTAGCCGAGAATATAAAAGTTGATTATAAACCTATCGTATACTATACGTTTATTATTGTAATGAACTCCTTTACAACTAAATTACAAGAGAGATATTTTGATTCATTACAATTTTCTATATTCTCATTATTTAACAATTATTGTACATGATGAGCGATTCACGACTATATCAATGATGTCAGCTTACCTGAGACACGCTCGTTTATTTAATCTGAAAGCCAAAACAGTTATTTATCTTATTTTATTTTACTTTTTTTGTTAAAAGGAGAAGGTATTTTATCTAAAATATCATTAGAGACGATCATTGCAGACAATATCATCTGTTAAAGAGACATATTTCAAACTAGGATATTTAAATAACATTATACAAGTGTAAACTGTAAAGTTATTTTATCGTCAACTTCATTTTCTGCACGTTACAGAGCATCGGCATAAATATCAGTTCACTGACATCTGTAATTATTCATCTGTTCATAATTTATAGTTGCAGTTGTTTTCATTGTTATTCAGTCCTAGGTTCTTACAATTGGAAAACATGCATGAGGATTACAGGAGCATTGTGTTTGTAACATATATGTATTTATTTGTTTTACAAGCTAAATAGTAAATATCTGCATAAATTTTCCTACTCGTTTGCACAATTATGCAGTTTCTAGAATGTTAAAGGAAACATACTAAAATGCGCGGTTATCAAAAATAAAGTTTTTTTTAAATTTAAAAACACAGGACGCCCAATCGTACAAAAGACAATTTTAAGAAAATATCACTATCAACTGATGAACTTTTATAGATCAAAATTGTTGAATTTGAGACAGGTCGGTAGGAGACCTTTAAGTACAGGAAGGGCTTTATTTAAGTTTTCCTAACACCCGAAACGTGAAAAAAACAGATTTTTTCTACAGTGATTACCTCCATGTTTCAATTTGCAAAAGGTTGGTAAGGAAACCATGAAGTACCCGAATATTATTATTGAATGTTTCTTAACACTCGAAATGTGAAATAACATATTTGTTTACTATCTGTTTTCCTAGAGATTATATAATCAAACATTTTTGCTGAACGACCAATTATTATGTTTTAAGTGTCGGTGAGGTAAGGACTTACTAACTTTTATCTCCT